>NC_057389.1:5668303-5697254 GCF_019320065.1 Cervus canadensis
CATCCCCGCAGCGTCAGCCCCTCCCAGCAGCGCAACGGAACTAGCTAACTGAATAAGAGTCCACCTCCGCCCGCCTGTGTCAGGGCGGAAATGAGGCTCTGAAGAGACAGGCAAACAGAAGCCAAATAAAGAAAGGGAACCGCTTCAGAAGGGACTGGTGCAACAGATTAAAATCCCTCTAGAAAACATTGACTACACCGGAAGGGGCCTGTAGATATCGAGAAGTGTAAGCTGGAACGAGGAGCTATCTGAAACTGAGCCGAACCCACACTGACCGCAACAGCTCCAGAGAAACTCCTAGATATAATTTTACTTTTTTCTCTTTTATTTTTTTTTTATTTTTTTTATTTTTTTTATTTTTTTTTCTTTTTTCTTTCTTCTCTTTTATTTTCCTTTAAAATCCCCTATTACTCCCCCATTACTCCTTAACTTTCATTTCCACAGACTTTTACGATTTTTTAATTAGGGGGGAAAAAAAAAATTTTTTTTTTTTCTTCTTTCCTTTTTTTCTTTTTCTTTCTTTCTTTTTTTTTCTTTTTTTTTCTTTCCTTTTTCTCTTCTATTTTCTATTTTTCTTTTTCTCTTATTTCTTTTAAAGTCCTCTAGTACTCCTCTACTACTCCTTAATTTTCATTTTCAATACACTATAACCTTACAAAAAAAAAAAGAGAGAAGCCCTATTTTTAAACTGAAGATTATTCTCTCCCAATCTTGACTCTCTGTTTTCTACCTCAGAACACCTCTATTTCCTCCCTTCCCCTTCTCTTCCCAATCCAATTCTGTGAATCTTTGTAGGTGACTGGGCTACGGAGAACACTCTGGGAACAGACAGCTGCGTAGATCTGTCTCTCTCCTCTTGAGTCCCCCTTTTTCTCCTCCTGTTCATCTCTATCTCCCTCCTCCCTCTCCTCTTCTTCATGTAACTCTGTGAACCTCTCCGGGTGTCCCTAACGGGGGAGAATCTTTTAGCCATTAACCTAGAAGTTTTCTTATCAGGGCTGTATAGTTGGAGAAGTCCTGAGACTACAGGAAGAATAAAACTGAAATCCGGAGGCAGGAGACTTAAGCCCATAACCTGAGAACACCAGAAAACTCCTGACTACATGGAACTTTAAGTAATAAGTGATTGTCCAAAAGCCTCCATACCTACACTGAAACCAACCACCACCCAAGAGCCAATAAGTTTTAGAGCAAGACATACCACGCAAATTCTCCAGCAACGCAGGAACATAGCCCTGAACATCAACATACAGGCTGCCCAAGGACACACCTAACACATAGACCCATCTCAAAACTCATTACTGGGCACTCCATTGCTCTCCAAAGAGAAGAAATCAAGTTCCACGCACCAGAACACTGACGCACGCTTCCCTAACCAGGAAATCTTGACAAGCCAATCGTCTAACCCCACCCACTGGGTTAATCCTCCACAACAAAAAGGAACCACAGACCTCCAGAATACAGAAAGCCCACTCCAGATACAGCAATCTAAACAAGATGAAAAGGCAAAGAAATACCCAACAGGTAAAGGAACATGAAAAATGCCCACCAAGTCAAACAAAAGAGGAGGAGATAGGGAATCTACCTGAAAAAGAATTTAGAATAATGATAATAAAAATGATCCAAAATCTTGAAAACAAAATGGAGTTACAGATAAATAGCCTGGAAACAAAGATTGAAAAGATTCAAGAAATGTTTAATAAAGACCAAGAAGAAATAAAAAAAGAGTCAATTAAAAATGAATAATGCAATGAATGAGATCAAAAACACTTTGGAGGGAACCAAGAGTAGAATAACGGAGGCAGAAGATAGGATAAGTGAGATAGAAGATAAAATGGTGGAAATAAATGAAGCAGAGAGGAAAAAAGAAAAAAGGATCAAAAGAAATGAGGACAACCTCAGGGACCTCTGGGACAATGTGAAACGCCCCAACATTCGAATCATAGGAGTACCAGAAGAAGAAGACAAAAAGAAAGGCCATGAGAAAATACTCGAAGAGATAATAGCTGAAAACTTCCCTAAAATGGGAAGAAATAGCACCAAGTCCAAGAAACCCAGAGAGTCCCAACAGATAAACCCAAGGCGACAACACCCCAAGACACATATTAATCAATTAACAAAGATCAAACAGCCAAAAGAACAAATATTAAAAAGCAGTCAAGGGAGAAACAACAAATAACACACAAAGGGATTCCCATAAGGATAACAGCTGATCTATCAATAGAAACCCTCCAGGCCAGTAGGGAATGGCAGGACGTACTGAAAGTAATGAAAGAGAATAACCTACAACCTAGATTACTGTATCCAGCAAGGATCTCATTCAGATATGAAGGAGAATTCAAAAGCTTTACAGATAAGCAAAAGCTGAGAGAATTCAGCACCACCAAACCAGCTCTTCAAAAAATGCTAAAGGATCTTCTCTAGACAGGAAATGCAGAAAGGTTGTATAAACGTGAACCCAAAACAACAAAGTAAATGGCAACGGGACCACACCTATCAATAATTACCCTAAATGTAAATGGGTTGAATGCCCCAACTAAAAGACAAAGATTGGCTGAATGGATACAAATACAAGACCCCTATATATGCTGTCTACAAGAGACCCACCTCAAACAGAGACCATACAGACTAAAAGTGAAGGGCTGGAAAAAAAATATTCTGCAAACGGGAGAACCAAAAAGAAAGCAGGAGTCGCATACTCATATCAGATTAAAATAGACTTTCAAATAAAGGATGTGAAAAGAGACAAAGAAGGACACTACATAATGATCAAAGGATCAATCCAAGAAGAAGATATAACAATTATAAATATATATGCACCCAACATAGGAGCACCGCAATATGTACGGCAAACACTAACGAGTATGAAAGAGGAAATTAATAGTAACACAATAATAGTGGGAGACTTTAATACCCCACTCACAACTATGGATAGATCAACTAAACAGAAAATTAACAAGGAAACACAAACCTTAAATGACACAATGGACCAGCTAGACCTAATTGATATCTATAGGACATTTCACCCGAAAACAATCAACTTCACCTTTTTCTCAAGTGCACACGGAACATTCTCCAGAATAGATCACATCCTGGGCCATAAATCTGGTCTTGGAAAATTCAAAAAAATTGAAATCATTCCAGTCATCTTTTCTGACCATAGTGCAGTAAGATTAGATCTCAATTACAGGAAAAAAATTGTTAAAACTTCAAACATATGGAGGCTAAATAAAACGCTTCTGAATAACCAACAAATCATAGAAGAAATCAAAAAAGAAATCAAAATATGTATAGAAATGAATGAAAATGAAAACACAACAACCCAAAACCTATGGGACACTGTAAAAGCAGTGCTAAGGGGAAGGTTCATAGCATTACAGGCTTACATCAAGAAACAAGAAAAAAGCCAAATAAATAACCTAACTCTACACCTAAAGCAATTAGAGAAGGAAGAAATGAAGAACCCCAGGGTTAGCAGAAGGAAAGAAATCTTAAAAATTAGGGCAGAAATAAATGCAAAAGAAACTAAAGAGACCATAGCAAAAATCAACAAAGCTAAAAGCTGGTTTTTTGAAAAAATAAACAAAATTGACAAACCATTAGCAAGACTCATTAAGAAACAAAGAGAGAAGAACCAAATTAACAAAATTAGAAATGAAAATGGAGAGATCACAACAGACAACACTGAAATACAAAGGATCATAGAGACTACTACCAGCAGCTCTATGCCAATAAAATGGACAACTTGGATGAAATGGACAAATTCTTAGAAAAGTATAACTTTCCAAAACTGAAACAGGAAGAAATAGAAGATCTTAACAGACCCATCACAAGCAAGGAAATCGAAACTGTAATCAAAAATCTTCCAGCAAACAAAAGCCCAGGACCAGATGGCTTCACAGCTGAATTCTACCAAAAATTTAGAGAAGAGCTAACACCTACCTTACTCAAACTCTTCCAGAAAATTGCAGAAGAAGGTAAACTTCCAAACTCATTCTATGAGGCCACCATCACCCTAATTCCAAAACCAGACAAAGATGCCACAAAAAAAGAAAACTACAGGCCAATATCACTGATGAACATAGATGCAAAAATCCTTAACAAAATTCTAGCAAACAGAATCCAACAACATATTAAAAAATCATACATCATGACCAAGTGGGCTTTATCCCAGGAATGCAAGGATTCTTTTAATATCCGCAAATCAATCAATGTAATACACCGCAATTAACAAATTGAAAAGATAAAACATATGATTATCTTCAATAATGCAAGAAGAAAGCCTTTGACCAAAATTCAACACTCATTTATGAATGAAAGACTATCCAAAAAGCAGGAATTAGAAGGAACATACCTCAACATAATAAAAGCTATATATGACAAACCACCAACATCACCTCAATGGTGAAATTGAAAAGCATTTCCCCTGAAAAATCAGGAACAAGACAAGGGTGCCCACTCTCACCACTACTATTCAACATAGTGTTGGAAGATTCCTGGCCACAGCATAATCCAGAGCAGAAAAAGAAGTAAAAGGAATCCAGATAGGAAAAGAAGAAGTGAAACTCTCACTGTTTGCAGATGACATGATCCTCTACATAGAAAACCCTAAAGACTCTACCAGAAAATTACTAGAACTAATCAATGAATATAGTAAAGTTGCAGGATATAAAATTAACACACAGAAATCCCTTGCATTCCTATATACTAACATTGAAAAAACAGAAAGAGAAATTAAGGAAACAATACCATTCACCATTGCAACAAAAAGAATAAAATACTTAGGAGTATATCTACCTAAAGAAACAAAAGACCTATACATAGAAAACTATAAAAAACTGATGAAAGAAATAAAAGAGGACACAAACAGATGGAGAAACATACCGTGTCATAGGAATTTGGAAGAATCAATATTGTCAAATGGCTATTCTACCCAAAGCAGTCTATAGATTCAATGCAATCCCTATCAAGCTACCAACGGTATTTTTCACAGAACTAGACCAAAGAATTTCACAATTTGTATGGAAATACAAAAAACCTCGAATAGCCAAAGTAATCTTGAGAAAGAAGAATGGAACTGGAGGAATCAACCTGCCTGACTTCAGACCCTACTACAAAGCCAACAGTATCAAGACAGTTGATGGTCCTGGCAGCAAAGAAAGAAATATAGAATCAATGGAACAGAATAGAAAGCCCACGACCAATAAATCCACGAACCTATGGACACCTTATCTTTGACAAAGGAGGCAAGGATATACAATGGAAAAAAGACAACCTCTTTAACAAGTGGTGCTGGGAAAACTGGTCAGCCACTTGTAAAAGAATGAAACTAGAACACTTTCTAACACCATACACAAAAATAAACTCAAAATGGATTAAAGATCTAAATGTAAGACCAGAAACTATAAAACTCCCAGAGGAGAACATAGGCAAAACACTCTCTGACATAAATCACAGCAAGATCCTCTATGACTCACCTCCCAGAATATTGGAAATAAAAAGCAAAACTAAACAAATGGGATCTAATGAAACTTAAAAGCTTTTGCACTACAAAGGAAACTATAAGTAGGTGAAAAGACAGCCGTCAGATTGGGAGAAAATAATAGCAAATGAAGAAACAGACAAAGGATTAATCTCAAAAATATACAAGCAACTCCTTCAGCTCAATTCCAGAAAAATAATGACCCAAACAAAAAATGGGCCAAAGAACTAAACAGACATTTCTCCAAGGAAGACATACAGATGGCTAACAAACACATGAAAAGATGCTCAACATCTCTCATTATCAGAGAAATGCAAATCAAAACCACAATGAGGTACCATTACACGCCAGTCAGGATGGCTGCTATCCAATAGTCTACAAGCAATGAATGCTGGAGAGGGTGTGGAGAAAAGGTAACCCTCTTACACTGTTGGTGGGAATGCAAACTAGTACAGCCGCTATGGAGAACAGTGTGGAGATTCTTAAAAAACTGGAAATAGAACTGCCATATGACCCAGCAATCCCACTTCTGGGCATACACACTGAGGAAACCAGATCTGAAAGAGACACGTGCACCCCAATGTTCATCGCAGCACTGTTTATAATAGCCAGGACATGGAAGCAACCTAGATGCCCATCAGCAGATGAATGGATAAGGAAGCTGTGGTACATATACACCATGGAATATTACTCAGCCATTAAAAAGAATTCATTTGAACCAGTTCTAATGAGATGGATGAAACTTGGAGCCCATTATACAGAGTGAAGTAAGCCAGAAAGATAAAGAACATTACAGCATACTAAACATATATATGGAATTTAGAAAGGTGGTAACGATAACCCTATATGCAAAACAGAAAAAGAGACACAGAAATACAGAACAGACTTTTGAACTCTGTGGGAGAAGGTGAGGGTGGGATATTTCAAAAGAACAGCATGTATACTATCTATGGTGAAACAGATCACCAGCCCAGGTGGGATGCATGAGACAAGTGCTCGGGCCTGGTGCACTGGGAAGACCCAGAGGAATCGGGTGGAGAGGTGGGAGGGGGGATCGGGATGGGGAATACATGTAAATCCATGGCTGATTCATATCATTGTATGACAAACCCACTGGAAAAAAAAAATTTAAAAAAAAAAATAAATAAATAAATTTAAAAAAAAATAAAAAATAAATATTACCAAAATTTAAATGGGGAAAAGAATTAGTAAACCAACAGGATGAAATTTTAAAGTGCTTGGCAGACAACTGAATTCAAGGTTAATCAGCTGTGTCCTCTTATCAAACAAGAAATGTTTCAAGACAATGTCTACATGATACCATTAATTCTTAAATCACTAGAAAATTTAAAAAAAAGAAAATTACAATTCCATATGCAAACAAACTCTGTTTTTTATAATATGGGATAATTGTCATAAGTTATATACACAGAAATTATGGAAGGTTTTAGTGTACTGACATCACTGAAAAATCTGAAAAAATCTGATTTAAATATTTTGCTTTGATACCAAGTTAGAATATCATAGCTTGGGTCATGGAAAGACACTTAAAAAATAATTTTTTTCCAACTACTACATAGCAAACTATGATTGGGTAGAAAGTTAATTTTCTTCCATATTATGTAACTTATCAAAGATAATTTACTTTCATTCCCATCAATCATGCAGTTAGAAAGAAACATTTATATATACCACTGCTCCACTGGTAGGTTTCTATTTAAAAAATAATATCCTAAAATGCAACAAGCAGTTAAAAAATCTTGGGTCTGCTATAATTTTCAATACTGTCATCTCCATGAGTTAGATTCCCATCTCTTAAAAAAGTATAATATGTATCAATCTAGCAATTACATGTCCTGATGAAATTTTGGTAATTGTTTTTATAGATCACTTTGTTAATGCCACTTAACAATGATTGTGCTATGTGCTCAGTCCTGCCTGACTCTTTGTGACCCTGTGGACTATAGCTTCTCCATTTAATTAATCATTAAAAATGATTAATATATTTAATTAACATATTTTGAAGCTTGTTTTTAAAAACAATTTTCAAATTAAAAAAATTAGAATCTGATCATTTCAAGTATTTCTCATAAAGTTCTATATGAAAATATATGCTTGGGACACAAAAAATTTGACTGGATTACCAACATTAAAACTGGGGCATCATTCACAAAGAATTCCCGTTGGAAGCTTAATGAATTTTTTTTTTTCTGTTGCTTTCTTAATTTTTTTAATCTGTTATAAATACAGACACAATCAGTTGCCCCCTGCCTGAAATCCTTTACTATTAGGAAATGAAGGTATGACTTTTTATCCTGAAATTTACTGGTAGGAAAGTAAAAGACCAGAATGTTGCAGATGAAATATATGGATCAGATACCCTCATACAATTAAAGAAAAAGTTTGAAAAGTTGGCTCTGCTTGCTGTGGTATTAAATGAATGGGACATGTATATTTTCTTTTTTAAAATGTTTTTGATGACATTTGTTTAATTTGCAGACTTTCCAGGGGCTGAGTGGTAAAGAATCAACTGCCAATCCATGAGATGCGGGAGACTTGGGCTCAGTCCCGGGGTTGGGAAGCTCCCCTGGAGAAGGAAATGGCAATCCACCCCAGTATTCTTGCCTGGAAAACCCCATGGACAGAGAAGCTTGGCGGGCTGCAGTCCATGAGGTCGTGAAGAGTCAGACATGACTCTTAGTGACTGAACACAGCACAACAGAACATTGTTCACTTTTTAGCTTCAAGTCAATGACTTCAGTGAATTAAATATTTTAAAGATTTTGAATCTTTAAAAATGTAGCCACCGTATATTATCTGATTTAAAACTTACTATTTCCTTAATACTATCACAAAATATACAGATTAAACAATAATTTGACTTAATATGGATACAAATGAGATCAATGTTTCCCAGGTCTCTTCTGTTCATTGTGAATAATTCATATTTATTTAATTATATTTTTCCATAATACCTTTCGACTTGCAATTTTTTAATTGAAAAAAAAAAAAGAATTGTTTGGTTGAATTTCCCAAAGTTTGGGTTTTCCTGAGTGCAGTGTCATTTATTGAACAGATTTCTTCATAGTTTATATCTCCTGAAAACTGACAGGTAAATCTTGAGGCTTGATTTTATTTCAGGTGAGAGACTTCCTACATGGTAAGGTGTAATTTTTTTTTTTTTCATACAACATCAGCTAAGTGTTTGGGAAATTTGTTGTTGGCAATTAAGACTACATTGTCCGTATTCCCAGAGTGTTGTTACTCTGGGTGATGATGAGGTTTCTTCTTGATGAGAATCAATGTAGAGCATCCTGTGGAAGAAAATTTGAGGATGATCCAAAGCATTTTCTCTCTGGGGTTGCTGTTTGGATTAGATTTATTAGGTGATGGGATACCTCCATATTTCATTGGTGAGGAATAAGCAGAGTCATCATTCTAATGAGACCTACTGAATACTTAGCAGCGCTAAGCTACTTTCTATGTCATCTTCTACCTATATTTCTGGAGAAAAAGTTTGCTTTATCTTGTCCTGTAGTGAGTTTTTAGGAATTAAAGACAAAGTTTTGTCAACTTAGTAGAAAGAAGTACTGAGCATTTGTGCTTTAATTCTCCAATATTAGATGTGGCTCAGTGCTAAAGAATCTGCCTGTCAATGCAGGAGATACAGGTTTGATCCCTGGGACGGGACGATCCCCTGGAGAGGGTAATGGCAACCCACTCTAGCATTCTTGCCTGGGAAAACCCACGACAGAGGAGCCTAGCAAGCTACAGTCCATGGGGTTGCAAAAGAGTCAGGCACAGCTCATCGACTAAACAACCACCACCTCTGGGCCAGGCACCGGTTTAGAAAATGAGAGTATAAGTATTAGTGAAAACAGATACAGTTTCTCTTTTCATAGCACTATGATGATATGAGGAATATAGATAATAAGCAAATAATTCTCCTAGTTAATATACAATTACTAATTGAAAGTGCTCTGAAGGGAGAGAACATTATTTAACATCATTAAAACAAAGGAACTGCATTTCAAGTTGTAGCAAGAAATAATGAAGGCAGTCCAGAACCAGGCACATTTGGGAGGTGGCTGGTATCCACTGGTACTGTTCATGGATTTCTCTTGGCAACAATACTGGCGTGAGTTGCCATTTCCTCCTCGGGTGGAGGCAAAAGGAGAAGGGGGTGGCAGAGGATGAGATGGTTAAATTGAGTCCATCACCGACTCGATGGACATGAGTTTGAGCAAGCTCTGGGAAATAGTGGAGGACAGAGGAGCCTGGTGCGCTGCAGTCCATGGGGTCACACAGTCAGACACAACTTGGTGAATGAATATCAACAAGTAACCACCAGGATAATTCGTGGAACATAAAAAAATATTTCTCAGTTTCAATCCCAGATATTCATTAAGGAAGGAAACTCTATTCCTGAAAATGCTTCTGAAAATCTTTGCAATATCATCCTCATCATCCTCACACTTTTTAAAATTAGACATTGAATACGAGCATTATCCCTGAAAGGAAGAGAGAGATGGGAGATATAATTTCTAACTCACAACTGCTTGTAAAACACAGGCCTTCTCATCCCTCTTGTTTGCCCATATGGTCCACATGGAACATATTGGGTAAGCAAAGAACTATATCTGGTCACAAAGAGTTCTGACTTCTGGATAGCTCCAAACATAATTTTAACTGCTGTTTGCAATTCAAACTAAATAGTTCAGTGATTATATTAACTACATCAATATTAGGCTAACTAAGTTGCTTTGTCTAGAAATAGAGAAGTTTCTCATGGGCCACATGTAAAGCAATCATAAATAACCATGTGAAAAAAAATGAACGCAAGCTGAACAGATTTAGAAATACAATATCCCCTACATCATGAAGTATTTCTCTACTTTGGCAGTTCTTTGTATGAAAGAGTCACCAAAGACACTTTAATATACAAAAACCACAACTTTCTTTGTAATAAATGGGAAACAGAAGAATTGGAAAACAGAATATAGGAAATAATTTATGAAGAAAAAGATAGAAAACAAAAGAACAATTTTTTACTTATAAAATTTTGCAGTCTGATACCTGTCTTGCTCATATGAGCCATTTTTCAGAGATGATAAGTGGTGACAGATGTGGTTTTGTTATGGAAAGAATGTAATGTCAAGCAGCTGAGCAACTACACTTCTTAAAGAAATTAATCCTGTCTTCCGAATTGGACTCTTTTCATCTCCTCTTTCCTCCTTAAATTTCTAACTGGTGTTTTCAGTAAATGATAACAATCTCAATGATATCTAATGGTCTTAGTGATATTACATTCCCGACTCTTTCTGTTGGTGGTGTTCATAAACACCTTTGTAGTACAAGTGCCCAAGGTAGAATAATTCATCTGAAAATATGGCCATTTATTTATGATATGTTATCATTTCCATACATATTCTCCATTCTAATATTATATATCTTCTTTCTTGTTTTACTTTTTTCAAAGGAGAAATAGGTGGAGTGAAAGTCACTCAGTCGTGTCCGACTCTTAGTGACCCCATGGACTATACAGTCCATGGAATTCTCCAGGCCAGAATATTGGAGTGGGTAGCCTTTCCTTTCTCCAGGGGGTCTTCCCAACCCAGGGATGGAACCCAGGTCTCCCCCATTGCAGGCAGATTTTCTACCAGCTGAGCCACAAGGGAAGCCCAGAAATAGGTTAGACAATCACAATATTAGTAACGCCATTTTATGAGATAAAAACACCATTTTTATATGTTATATATTTAACCATGACATTTGAGATTCCTGTAGCATGAGGATAACATCTTTAGGTGGGGAGGGGAAGTTTTGCATTTCTACTAGCTAGAGCTTTTATACCAAAACCTTTTCTTTTTAAAATCCATAATAAACTGGACAATCAATGACAGAAGAGCAAATTAAAGGCCCTCTGTGTATATTAAGTCACTTCAGTCATGTCCGACTCTTTGTGACCCCATGGACCAGAGCCCATCAGGCTCTTCTGTCCATGGGATTCTACAGCTAAGGATCCTGGAGCGGGTTGCGATGCCCTCCTCCAAGGGATCTCCTGACTCACGGATTGAATCTGCCTCTCTTACACCTCCTATGTCGACAAGCGGGTGCTTTACTACTAGCACCACCTGGGAAGCCCAAAGGCCCTCTGGGACCTTTTTACCTTCCTCAAAGACCCTCTGTGGAAGGTATATAGAGGGTGGAAATTTTATATACATAATGCCTTTCCTATTGCTATATGTATTGGGTTGGCCACAAAGTTTGTTTGAGCTTTTCCATAAGATGTTAAGGAATTTTGTATTGGGATTTGGTCACTAGACCACGAGGACTCTCCTGGTGACACTGGGGATACCACTGGGTGATGATGGTGACGAGGTGGGGAGGAAGTGGGTGATTCATCCTCGGGGCGCCTAGTGAGCTGCTCAAGGAGAGCTGACTCCAGTGGTACTCCCCTGGTCTGGAACGGCCGACTTCACATCCCAGTGGAACGGCTCCTCACCCCTGTGTGCTGTCGCCTGGCCCTGCACGTGTGGCCTTTCACCTGGGACTTTCTATTTTCCTATCCATCATCTTCTCACACCACGGTTCAGCTCCTCCAGGCATTCTAGATCAGTGCTGTCCAAGAGAAATGTTACTCATGACCCATACATAATTTCCTAGTAACTATATTAACAAACGTAAAACTGAATTAATTTTAATATCTCTAAACCAATATATTAAATATTATTTCACACACATCAGTGTAAGAATCATTAATGTCTATCTTACGTACCTTTGTTTTATTTTAAACCAAATGTCCAGAGTCTGGTATTTGACATGCGCAGCACATGTCAGTTTGAGCTAGCCACATTTTGGGTGTGCAGTAACCACAAGCGCCTTTGCTGTTTTCAGTCACTAAGTTGTGTCCCACTCTTTGTGACCTTGTGACACAGAAGGCTACTCTGTCCTCAACCATCTCCTGGAGTTGGCTCAGACTCATGTCTGTTGAGTTGGTGATGCTATCTAACCATCTCATTCTCTGCTGCCCGATTCTCCTTTTACCTTCAATCCTTCCCAGCATCAGGATCTTTTCCAATGAGCAGGCTTTTTGCATCAGGTGACCAAAGCGTTGGAGCTTCAGTTTCAGCATCAGTCCTTCCAATGAATATTTATGGTTGATTTCCTTTAGGATGGACTGGTTGGATCTCCTTGCATCCCAAGGGATTCTCAAGAGTCTTCTCCAGCCCTACAATTCAAAAGCATGACTTCTTTGGCAGTCAGCCTTCTTTATGGTTCAACTCTCACATTCATACATGACTACTGGAAAAAACCACAACTTTGACTACATGAACCCTGGTTAGTAAAGAGATGTCGCTGCTTTTTGATATGCTCTCTAGAGTTCTCATAGCTTTCCTTCCAAGGTGAACATGTCTTTTCATTTTGTCACTGCAGTCACCATCTGCAGTAATTTAGGAGCCCAAGAAAATAAAATCTATCACTTTTTTTAGGGGAAAAAATCCATTTCCCCCCTTCTATTTGCCATGAAGTGATGGGACCAGATTCTATGATCTTAGTTTTTTTGAATGTTGAGTTTCAGGCCAGCCTTTTCACTCTCCTATCTCACCCTCATGAAAAGGCTCTTAAGCTTCTTTTTACTTTCTGTTTTTAGAGTGGTATCATCTGTATATCTGAGGTTGTTAATATTTCTCCTGGAAATCTTGATTCCAGCTTGTGATTCATCCAGCCCAGCATTTTGCATGATGTATTCTGTGTAGAAGTTAAATACGCAAGGTGAAAATATATAGCCTCGACCTACTCATTTCCCAATTTTGAACCAGTCTGTTGTTCCATGCCCAGTTCTAACTGTTGCTTCCTTACCCAAATACAGGTTTCCCAGGAGATAGGTAAGGTGGTCTGGTATTCCCATCTCTTGAAGAATTTTCCACAGTTCGCCGTAATCCATACCGTCAAAGGCTTTAGCATAGTCAATGAAGCAGAAGTAGATGTTTTTCTGGAACTACACTGATTTCTCCATGATCCAATGAATGTTGGCAATTTGACCTCTGGTTCCTCTGATACTTAGAAACCCAGTTTGTTCATCTGAAAGTTCTTGGTTCACGTACTGCTAAAGTCTAGCTTGAAGGATTTTGAGCATAACCTTGCTTGCAATGTGAAATGAATGCAATTGTATGTTAATTTGACCATTTTGGGGCATTTCCTTCTTTGGGATTGGAATGAAAAATGAACTTTTCCAATCTTGTGACCACTGCTGAGTTTTCCAAAATGCTAACATATTGCGTATAACAATTTAATAACATCATCTTTTAGGATTTTTAAATACCTCAGCTGCAATTCACTCACCTCCACTAGCTGACGTTTTCTAAGGCTCACTTGACTTTACATTCCAGTGTGTCTGGCTTGAGGTGAGTGAGTACACCATCATGACTATCAAGGTCATTTGGACCTTTTTTGAATAGTTCTTCTGTGCATTCTTGCTACCTATTCTTAATCTCTTCTGCTTCTGCTGGGTCCTTACTGTTTCTCTCCTTTATCATGCCCATCCTTGCATGAAACGTTCCCTTGGTATCTCCAATTTTCTTGAAAAGATCTCTAGTCTTTCCCATTCTACTGTTTTCCTCTATTTCTTTGCGTTGTTCATTTAAGAAGGTGTTTTCTCTCCTTGCTTTTCTCTGGAACTCTGCATTCAGTTGTATATACTTTACCCTTTCTCCCTTGCCTTTTGCTTCTCTTCTTTCCTCAGCTATTTGGAAAGTTTCCTCAGACATCTACTTTGTCTTCTTGCATTTCTTTTTCTTGGGGATGGTTTTGGTCACTGTCTCCTGTACAGTGTTATGGACCTCTACAGGTAGTTCCTCAGGCACTCTTTCTTCCAGATCTAATCTCTTGAATCTATTTGTCACCTCCACTGTATAATCATAAGGGATTTGAGTTAGGTCATACCAAATGGCCTAGTGGTTTTCCCTACTTTTTTCTTTTTCAATTTAAGCCTGAATTTTGCAATAACGAGCTCAATGATCTGAGCCACAGTCAACTCTAGGTCTTGTTTTCGCTGATTGTATGAAGCTTCTCCATCTTTGGCTGCAAAAAAGAACATAATCAACCTGATCCAGGTATTGACCATCTGGTGATGCCATGTGTAGAATCACATGGATGTTTGTTGTGACCAGCATGTTCTCTTAACAAAACTGTTACCCTTTGTCCTGCTTCATTTTGTACTTCAAGGCCAAACTTGTCTGTTATTCTGGGTATGTCTTGACTTTCTCCTTTTGCATTCCAATCCCCATGACACGAAGGCCATCTTCTTTTTTTGGTGTTGCTTCCAGAAGGTGTTGTGGTTCTAAAATCAGCCACCTTTAGCTCTTTGTCACCGGTGGCTGGGGCACAGATGTGGATTACTGGGATGTTGAATGGTTTGCCTTGGAAATGAACTGAAATCATCCTGTCTTTTTTGAGATTCCACCTAAGTACTGAATTTTGGACTGTTTTGTTAACTATGAGGGCTACTCCATTTCTTCTAAGGGATTCTTGCCCACAGTAGTAAATATCACAGTCATCTGAATTAATTTTGCCCATTGCCATCCATTTTAGTTCACTGATTCCTAAGATGTTGATGTTTAATCTTGCCATCTCCTGTTTGATCACTTCCAATTTACCTTGATTCGTGGACCTAACAGTCCAGGTTCTAATGTGATATTCTTCCTTATAGCTTCAGACTTTACTTTCATCACCACACATATCTACAACTGAGCATCATTTCTGCTTTGTCCCAGTCACTTTGTTCTTTCTGGAGTTATTAGTAATTGCCCTCTGTTCTTCCCCAGCAGCATATTGGATACCTCTTGACCTGGGGGGCTCATCCAGTGTCATATCTATTTGCCTTTTAATATTGGAGTGGGTTGCCATTTCCTTTTCCAGGAGACCACATTTTGTCAGAACTCTTCACTATGACTCTTCCATTTTGGAAGACCCTGCAAGGCATGACTTGTAGCTTCACTGAATTATGCAAGCTCCTTTGCCCTGTCAAGGCTGTGATCTGTGAAGGGACACATGTGCATAATGGCTGCCATATTGGAGAGCACAGCTCCGATTATTCCTCCTTCATGTAGTCACAGGCCTACATCAAGCAATTAGGTTCTTTACTAAGGATACCCCTCAATCTTTACACACTGAGCAACATATTAATGAGATGACCAAGTCTGATCCTTAGGAAGCCAAATATCACCTTTTCTTTTAAAGTTTATCTGATCTGGACAAAACTGACACAAGTCTCTATGACCCAGTTCATAAGAAGAACATATGAAATTTCATTCTTAA
The DNA here is from genome assembly GCF_019320065.1 of Cervus canadensis. Taxonomy (NCBI): domain Eukaryota; kingdom Metazoa; phylum Chordata; class Mammalia; order Artiodactyla; family Cervidae; genus Cervus; species Cervus canadensis. The sequence continues at coordinate 5,684,106 of NC_057389.1, forward strand.
TCTCCTTGCATCCCACACCTAGACATCAGGCTTGTACATTCTTTCCTCTTCAAACTCTTAAATATCTATTTGTTGGCCAAGCCCTTAAGATGCTCTTAATATAAACTAGGCAGATATAGGAAACAAACAAGAGTTCCAAACTCAAGAGAAGTTGGGAGTCATACAATCCATATATCATGTCCATAGGAAATTAGTATGTTCCTAGTAAAAGCCAAAAGCAAGGTTATATTTGTTCAGATAGAGCTATATTCTAATTCTGCCTCTATCATCTGTTTACATGTACACTAAGTCACTTCAGTCATGTCCAAATGTTTTTGACCCTATGGACTGTGGCCCTCCAGGCTCCTCTGTCCATGGGATTCTCCAGGCAAGGATACTAGAATGGGTTGCCATTTCCTACTCTAGGGAATCTTCCCATCCCAGGGATCGAATCTGCATCTCTTATGTCTCCTGCATTGTCAGGTGGGTTCTTTACCACTAGCACCACCTGGGAAACCCTAGAATATTAGAGTGGGTTACCATTGCCCTTCTCCAGCAGATTTTCTTGACCCAGGTTTCAAACCCAGGTCTCCCACATTCAGGCAGATTCTTTACCATTTGAGCTACTCAGGATCTAAAATTTTCACTATAGGAACATTTTTTGCTGTAACATAGGAACAATAATATTAATAGTCCTTGATATTAAGAATTACAATTGCAACCATACCTTGAATACTTGCACTGGATCAGATTCTTTGCTAAGGATTTCACATTCATTATTTATTAAATAAAGGAAATATATCTCACCAAATGTGGTAATACATGTACTATTTCTATCTTATATTCGCTTATCAATATAGTCAGTATAATACATTAACTATTATGATTATAATGATTGCTTTATTATTTCTCATCTGTCTTCAATTTTCTTTGATGATAATATCCCAATTTTCATCATAGACAGAAAATCTGCAGTGACAAAACAGTGTGTATTATGTGAATCCCCAGGGTACAGTTTGTTTATTTCTTATCAACTTCTGATGCTCAGCTGCTCAATAGATAATGAATAAATTAATGAATTAATTAGTGAGCCAAAAAAGGGAGAATTTCTGAATTCAATAGCCACCGTATAGCAAAGCAAGATTATATTAATTACATTCTCTGTTTCACTGAGAGAGCTGTATTTTACACAGCAGCCTCGAAAATCTCTCAAAGCAAACCAAGAGATGTATGTTGCACTGTCAGTGGGACAAGTCAAGTGTTTATTTAAATGGAGGAGTCAGATTCTTTGACAATGACACCGATTTGATTCCTCTTATTGCTCTTCTCCTTCCCCTTCCCACTAGGTCACAGATGTGCCACCTGGTTTGTTAAATAGCCGTACACACACAGTGGTGAATTCTCCGGATGCAGAACAGATTCATATAAAAGAGGCTCTGCTCTTTCTGAGCTTTTAGACTGGGGAATTTATTGAATTTGTTCCCTTCTTTTTTTCAAAATCTTACAAAATATGAAAGTTTTTGCTTATACCATAAACATGTAAGTTATAAACAAACCATGTCAAACCATTTGTGAGCATGTTGAGGTAATGCCCCTTTGTGTACAAACTTCTAGTTTAAAAATGTTCATTTTGTAAAAGTTAATTGGCAATTACATTGGCATTTTTCAGAAAATTAGATACTCATACATAAAAAAATGAGACACCTATTTTACACTACTCAGAATTAAATCAAAATAGATTAAAGACTTAAATATAAGAGTAGACACTATAAAGCTCCTAGAAGAAAACAGTAAGAGAAAGTTGCTAGGCAGGGCTCTTGGCAATGATGATTTGGATGTGACATGTAAAGCGCAAGTAACAAGAGCTAAAATAAACCTGTAGGACCATAACTAAACAGCTTCTGCACAGCAAAGAAACAATTAACAAGATGAATAGACAGCGTGTGGAATGGGAAGTGTTATTTGCAAACTATGTATCTGACCACGGGCTAATACACAAAATATATAAAGAACTCATAGAACTCAATAGCAAAACATTTCCAAATAATCCAATTAAAGACTGAGCAGAGGATCTGACTAGACGTTTTTCCAAAGAAGATACGTGAAAGGCCATAGGTGCATGAGAAGATGTTAGATATCACTAAGCATCAGGGAGACAGAATGAAAAGCACACGTTACTATCTCACGCCAGCTAAAGTGGCGACCGTCAGAAAAGAAAGGGATAACAAGTGCACTGTTACTGGGACTGCAAATTGGTACAGCCACTGTGGAAAACAGTGTGGAGGCCCCTCAAGCAGTTAAAACAGAACTGCTCTACAAGTCACCAACTTCAATCCTGAAGATGTATCCAAGTGAAACAGAAACCCTATGTAGAGAGGTATCTGCACCCCTATGTTCACTGCAGCATTACTTACAACAGCCAGGCGTAGAAACAGTATGTGTCCAAATAAAGATACATGAATAAAGAAGTTTGTATCTATATGAGATTATGGAGGTTAGGCACTTGTAATCATTTTACAATACACTTAAAGTAAAATCAGTAAGCTGTGTACTTTAAACTTACATAGTTGTTTAGTTGCTAGTCGTGCCCAACTCTTTTGCGACCCCTGCATTGTAACCCACCATGTTTCTCTGTCTTTGAGGATTTCCCAGGCAAGGACACTGGAGTGGGTTGTCATTTCCTTCTCCAGGGTATCTTCTCAACTCAGGCATCAAACTCTTGTCTCCTGCATTGCAGATGGCCTCTTTCCCAACTTGTATAGTGCTATATGCCAATTTTATTGCAATAAAATTAGAAAAATTTAAGAGAAAAATAATCAGCATTTTGTATTAAATGCTATTTTGAGTGACAATCCATTTTCTTTACTTTTCTTGCCCTATTAAACTTTACGTAAATGGAAATATTTTTATGTAGTTACATTTCCTATTTACATGAACAGCAAATAATTGCTACTTTATATGTCATTGTATCCCTGGAGTAGAAAATGGCAATCTGCTGCAGCATTTTTCCCTGATAAATTCCATGGACAGGAGTCTGGTGGGCTACAGCCCATGGGGTCTCAAAGAGTCAGACACAACTGACAGACTGAGCACATACATGATTCTGTTCAGAGTTACATATCATTATTTTGCATCTAGGCTGTTTATTTAAAGAACTTCTACATTAAAAGAAGAAAAAACTACAACACTAAAGGATGAAATTTTCATTGAAATGGCTCAGGAATTCCTGGTCTAAAAATTTTCAGAATGTCTCCAATGCCAGTATTAGAATGTAGACTTATGACAAATAAAAGAGCTATAATTCTTTACACCTGGGAGAGATTTAAGATGAAGTGTTTACTTAAAGAAAGAAATAAGATTCAATGTTTTTCCTCAGAGGAAAATTGATACAAAACTGTATCTCTCTCCTTCCTCCTTCCTTCTTTCATTCCTTCACCCCTCCCTTTCTTCTCTTTTTCTTTCCTTTCTTTCTTAGCAGAGGAATAAAGCCTCAAATACTGGTATCATTGGAGTCCAAGAAATGAGATCCATACTTTGGATCCCTACAGGATTAAATATTATTGCCTGAGGAGACAAAGAGTTTGACTCAGTAGACTCTATAACTACTTCAATAGAGTAAAAGGTATGCATGGTCCTGCTATTGAGCTTTCTGGGAAGTTCATACTCTCTCTGATCATCACATCATTGACAAGGTATCTCAAATATGGGAACAAGAGCACAGGTCCACAGACACACTGCTCTGTCCTTCCATGCATGAGGATTCAGCAAACACAATCTGGATTATGCACAATACTTAATGGAAATAGCCAAAAAAGATCTTGCAGTAAACTGACAGGAATCTTAGCCTGAACAAGCTTGAAAGACAAAGACACCATTAAAAAAAAAAAAAAAAGGAAATCATCAAATTATCAAGAATTATCAGGCCATCCTAGTTTCAGGACCTATACAGTTCAAAGTTGAGTTAGAGGACTCCAAGCCAAGAAGGTTTATATACTTCTAATTCTGTCTTCAAGATATTTAATTTTTTGCTTAAACTATTTTTTAAATGACAATTGCAGGGAATCAAAAACAAAAGCAAATGAAAACCAAAAAAAGCAAAATCTCTGCTTTATTAAACTTTGTACACTCCCAAAGTTATCTATAAAGTAGAAGAATCTTGCTGAATAAATGAAGGCTAAATCATCAATAGCAAGATCATTATTTTCTCATTTAAAAGATCTATAAAGGACGCAGTGCCGCCCTTGCTGTATTAATTTGCAAGCATTAATACTTGAAGGTAAACGCTTGGGCTATGCATCTGGCCCAAAGTTAAAATAGCAAATGAAAGGTAACTTCTATTTCTTTGAATCTATTTTTCTCCTAGATTATAAAGCAGATCAAATTATGATTTGTACTGAAAAGAACATTTACTACTATATTTATCATATTGTATATAATACTGTACAATATTTAAATATCAAATCATATTTATCATTTGTGACACCTAGTCTATCCATCTAAATAAATAAGGATCATGTTACTAGTAGTTCATCTCATTGGTTTCACTCCATATTCATTATGAATCAAGTTTGGCATATGCATATATTAAGTGAGATTCTTTACATATTTAGCACAACAAACACACAGCCAAGTACCCAGAAGTAAGAGATCTGTGTCTAACTGTTGATGAGAAATTTTAACTTTCTGGGCCTTGTTGTTGTTGGTCAGTTGCTAAGTCATCTCCGATTTTTTGTGACCCTGTGGACCACAGCACGCCAGGCTTTCCTGTCCTTTGCCATCTCTGGGAGCTTGCTGAAACTCACGTCCACTCTGGCATTCCCTTCTGCTCCTGCCTTCAATCTTTCCCAGCATCAGGGTCTTTTCTAATAAGTCGGCTCTTTGCATCAGGTGGCCAAAATATTGGAGCTTTAGCTTCAGCATCAGTCCTAATGAATATTCAGGACTGAGTTCTTTTAGGATGGACTGGTTGGATCTCCTCACAGTCCAAGGGACTCTCAAGAGTCTTCTCCAAGACCACAGTTCAAAAGCATCAATTCTTCATTGTTCAGCCTTCTTTACGGTCCAACTCTCACATCCATACATGACTACTGGGAAAACAATAGCTAGATGGACCTTTGTTGGCAAAGTAATGTCGCTGCTTTTTAATATACTGTCTAGGTTTGTCATGGCTTTTCATCCAAGGAGCAAGCATCTTTTAATGTTGTGGCTGGAGTCACCATCTGCAGTGATTTTAGAGCACAAGAAAATAAAATCTGTCACTCTTTTCATTGTTTCCCCATCTATTTGCTATGAAATGATGGGACCTGATGCCATGATCTTAGTTTTCTGAATGTTTAGTTTTAAGCCAACTTTTTCACTCTCCTCTTTCACTTTCATCAAGAGGCTCTTTAGTTCTTCTTTGCTTTCTGCCATAAGGGTGGTGTCATCTGCATATCTGAGGTTATTGATTATTTCTCCAGGCAATCTTGAATCCGGCTTGCACTTCATCTAGTCCGTCATTCCGTATGATGTACTCTGCATGTAAGTTAAATGAGCAGGTTGATAATATACAGCTTTCAGGTACTCCTTTCCCAATTTGGAACCAGTGTGTTGTTTCACGTCCGGTTCTAACCGTTGCTACTCAACCTGCAAACAGTTTTCTCAGGAGGCAGGTAAGGTGGTCTGGTATTCCCATCTCTTGAAGAATTTTCCCCAGTTTTTGTGATCCACACAGTAAAAGGCTTTATCATAGTCACTGAAACAGAAGTAGATGTTTTTCTGGAACTCTCTTGCTTTTTCTATGATCCAATGTATGTTGGCAATTTGATCTCTGGTTCCTCTGCCTTTTCTAAATCCAGCTTGAACACCTGGAATTTCTTGGTTCAAGTACTGTTGAAGCTATCTTGGAGAATTTTGAGCCTTACTTTGCTAGTAATGCTTTGCATGTGAAATGAGTGCAATTGTGCGGTAGTTTGAACATTCTTTGGAATTGCCCTTCTTTGGAATTGGAATGAAACTTTATCTTAAAAACAAAAGAAACAACAGCAAAAAAACACTTGATCTTTTCCCATCATGTGGCCACTGCTGAATTTTCCAAATTTGCTCGCATATAGAATGCAGCACTTAAACGCTTTTAGGATTTGAAATAGCTCAGCTGCAATTCCATCACCTCCACTAGCTTAGCTTGTAGTGATGCTTTCTAAGGCCCATTTGACTTCACACTCCAAGATGTCTGTCTCTATATGAGTGATCACACCGTTGTGGTTATCTGGGTCATTAACATCTCTCTCTCTTTTTTTTTTTTATAGTTCTGTGTATTCTTCCCACCACTTCTTAATATCTTCTGCTTGTATCAGGTCCATACTATTTCTGTCCTTTATTGTGCCCATCTTAGCATGAAATTTTCCCTTGGTATCTCTAATTTTCTTGAAGACATCGATAGTCTTTCCCATTCTATTGTTTTCCTCTATTTCTTTGCACTGATTACTGAGGAAGGCTTTCTTATCTTTCCTTGCTATTCTTTGGAATTCTGCATCCAGAAGAGTATATCCTTCCTTTTGTCCTTTGTCTTTCGCTTCTCTTTTTTTCTCAGCTATTTTGTTATGCCTCCTTAGACAATCATTTTGCCTTTCTTTTTCTTGGGGAGGGTTTTAATCACCACCTCCCATACAATGTCATGGGCCTCCTTCCATAGTTAGTCAGGCTCTGTATCAGACCTAATCCCTTTAATCTATTTGTCACCTCCACTGTATTTTCATAAGGGATTTGATTTAGGTCTTACCTGAGTGCTTTGGGAGTTGGTGATAGACAGGGAAGCCTGGTGTGCTGCAGTCCATGGGGTCACAGAGTCGGACATGACTTGAGTGACTGAACTGAACTGAACTGAATGCTTTAGTGTTCTTCCTTACTTTCTTCAATTTAGCCTGAATTTTTGCAATAAGTTCATGATCTGAGCCATAGTCAGTTCCTGGTCTTGTTTTTGCTGACTGTATAGAGTTTCTCCATCTTTTACTGCAAAGAATGTCCTTAATGTCCTTATTTGTAAAATCATTTATTTGAAACAAAAAATAGGTTAGAACTAGATGTTCACAGTGTTATAATTTTTTTTCTGGACAGGGCACAGAGACATGCGCTTAAGAATCCATCTATCTTATTCCTGGAGGGGAGGAGCCAAGATGGCGGAGGAGTAGGACGGGGAGACCACTTTCTCTCCTACAAATTCATCAAAAGAATAACTGAATGCAGAGCAAACTTTGCAAAACAACTTCTGATCGCTAGCTGAGGCCATCAGGCGCCCAGAAATGCAGCCCATTGTCTTCGAAAGGAGGTAGGACAAAATATAAAAGTCAAAAAGTGAGACAAAAGAGCTAAGGACAGACATCCGTCCCGGGAAGGGAGTCTTAGGCGGCATTGCTTGGGGTAGGGTCCGGGCCTGAGTGCCCTGAGGACAATCGGAGGGAGCTTCTGTGAGTTGCCAACTTGAACTGTGGGAGACCAAAAGAGAGAGTAAATTAACTGGCCCGAACTCACTGCCGGCTGTTCGCAGAACAAAGAGACCGAGAAAATCCAGAGAAGAGCTCGCAGGCTGCGGACCGGCCCAGCCCCGCCAGAGGCAGGATGCAGGGGGGAGGGGAAGGTCGCGGTGAGACACAGGGCGCAGGCACCCGACCGGCGCGGGCGGGGACTGGGGCTGGGGACGCGGAGGGCGGAAGGCGCGCGCACCCGACTGGCGCCAGCGGAAACTGAGACTGGGTCCGTGGAAGGGAGTGGGCGCGCCACACCTGGGGAGAGTGCGCCCACCAAGCCCCTGGCTGCCTGGACCGCTCTGACGGGGAAGGCACAGAGAGCAGGTGCAGCTTTTCCTTCCGCGCTTTTGTGGAACACCCGAGTGCGGAAACCTAACAGCGCGGGGCGCGCTCCATATAGAACAGCCGGGAGCCTGAGCAGCGCAGACGGAGAAAGCGGCGTCAGCCCCTCCCCGCAGGGCCAGCCCCTCCCCGCAGCGTCAGCCCCTCCCCGCAGGGCCAGCCCCTCCCAGCAGCGCAACGGAACTAGCTACCTGAGTAAGAGTCCACCTCCGCCCGCCTGTGTCAGGGCGGAAATGAGGCTCTGAAGAGACCGGCAAACAGAAGCCGAATAAACAAAGGGAAACGCATCAGAAGGGACTGGTGCAACAGATTAAAATCCCTCTAGAAAACACCGACTACACCGGAAGGGGCCTGTAGATATCGAGAAGTGTAAGCTGGAACGAGGAGCTATCTGAAACTGAGCCGAACCCACACTGACCGCGACAGCTCCAGAGAAACTCCTAGATATAATTTTACTTTTTTCTCTCTTTTTTTTTCTTTTTTATTTTTTCTCTTTTATTTTCCTTTAAAATCCCCTATTACTTCCCCATTACTCCTTAACTTTCATTTCCATAGATTTTTACGATTTTTTTAATTAGGGAGAAAAAAAATTTTTTTTTCTTTCTTTTTTTTTTTTTCTTTTTTCTTCTTCTTTTTTTTTCTTTCCTTTTTCTTTTCTATTTTCTATTTTTCTTTTTCTCTTATTTCTTTTAAAGTCCTCTAGTACTCCTCCTCTACTACTCCTTAATTTTCATTTTCAATACACTATAACCTTACAAAAAAAAAGAAAAAAAAGAAGAGAAGCCCTATTTTTAAAACGAAGATTATTCTCTCCCAATCTTGACTCTCTGTTTTCTACCTCAGAACACCTCTATTTCCTCCTTTCCCCTTCTCCTCCCAATCCAATTCTGTGAATCTTTGTAGGTGACTGGGCTACGGAGAACACTCTGGGAACAGACAGCTGCGTAGATCTGTCTCTCTCCTCTTGAGTCCCCCTTTTTCTCCTCCTGCTCATCTCTATCTCCCTCCTCCCTCTCCTCTTCTTCATGTAACTCTGTGAACCTCTCTGGGTGTCCCTAACGGGGGAGAATCTTTTCCCAATTAACCTAGAAGTTTTCTTATCAGTGCTGTATAGTTGGAGAAGTCCTGAGACTACAGGAAGAATAAAACTGAAATCCAGAGGCAGGAGACTTAAGCCCATAACCTGAGAACACCAGAAAACTCCTGACTACATGGAACTTTAAGTAATAAGTGACCATCCAAAAGCCTCCATACCTACACTGAAACCAACCACCACCCAAGAGCCAATAAGTTTTAGAGCAAGACATACCATGCAAATTCTCCAGCAACACAGGAACATAGCCCCGAATGTCAACATACAGGCTGCCCAAGGTCACACCTAACACATAGACCCATCTCAAAACTCATTACTGGGCACTCCATTGCACTCCAGAGAGAAGAAATCAAGTTCCACGCACTAGAACACCGATGCAAGCTTCCCTAACCAGGAAACCCTGACAAGCCAATCGTCCAACCCCACCCACTGGGTAAAACCTCCACAATAAAAAGGAACCACAGACCTCCAGAATACAGAAAGCCCACTCCAGACACAGCAATCTAAACAAGATGAAAAGGCAGAGAAATACCCAACAGGTAAAGGAACATGAAAAATGCCCACCAAGTCAAACAAAAGAGGAGGAGATAGGGAATCTACCTGAAAAAGAATTTAGAATAATGATAATAAAAATGATCCAAAATCTTGAAAGCAAAATGGAGTTACAGATAAATAGCCTGGAAACAAAGATTGAAAAGATACAAGAAATGTTTAATAAAGACCAAGAAGAAATAAAAAAAGAGTCAATTAAAAATGAATAATGCAATGAATGAGATCAAAAACACTTTGGAGGGAACCAAGAGTAGAATAACGGAGACAGAAGATAGGATAAGTGAGGTAGAAGATAAAATGGTGGAAATAAATGAAGCAGAGAGGAAAAAAGAAAAAAGGATCAAAAGAAATGAGGACAACCTCAGGGACCTCGGGGACAATGTGAAACACCCCAACATTCAAATCATAGGAGTCCCAGAAGAAGAAGACAAAAAGAAAGGCCATGAGAAAATACTCGAGGAGATAATAGCTGAAAACTCCCTAAAATGGGGAAGGAAATAGCCACCCAAGTCCAAGAAAACCCAGAGATCCCCAACAGGATAAACCCAATGCGCGAAAACCCCCAAGACATCATATTAATCAAATTAACAAAGACAAACACAAAAGAACAAAATGTTAAAAGCAGCAAGGGAGAAACAAACAAATAACACACCAAAGGGATCCCGTAAGGATAACAGCTGATCTATCAATAGAAACCCTCCAGGCCAGAAGGGAATGGCAGGAAGTACTGAAAGTAATGAAAGAGAATAACCTACAACCTAGATTACTGTATCCAGCAAGGATCTCATTCAGATATGAAGGAGAATTCAAAAGCTTTACAGATAAACAAAAGCTGAGAGAATTCAGCACCACGAAACCAGCTCTTCAACAAATGCTAAAGGATCTTCTCTAGACAGGAAATGCAGAAAGGTTGTATAAACGTGAACCCAAAACAACAAAGTGAATGGCAACGGGACCACACCTATCAATAATTACCCTAAATGTAAATGGGTTGAATGCCCCAACAAAAGACAAAGATTGGCTGAAGGATACAAAAAACAAAGACCCCTATATATCTGTCTACAAGAGACCACCTCAAAACAAGAACACATACAGACTAAAAGTGAAGGCTGTAAAAAAATATTTCATTGCAAACGGAGACCAAAAGAAAGCAGGAGTCGCAATACGTATATCAGATAAAAATAGACTTTCAAAAAAAGGATGTGAAAAAAGAGACAAAAGAAGGACACTACATAATGCATCAAAGGATCATCCAAAAGAACATATAACAATTATAAATATATATGCCACCCAACATAGGAGCCCGCAATATGTACGGCAAACGCTAGACGATATGAAAGAGGAAATTAATAGTTAAACACAATAATAAGTGGGAGACTTTAATACCCCACTTCACAAAAACTATGGATAGATCAACTAAAACAGAAATTAACAATGAAACACAAACGCTAAATGACACAATGGACCAGCTAGACCTAAATGATATCTATAGGACATTTCACCCCAAAACAATCAACTTCACCTTTTTCTCAAGTGCACACGGAACCTTCTCCAGAATAGATCACATCCTGGGCCATAAATCTGGTCTTGGAAAATTCAAAAAAATTGAAATCATTTCAGTCATCTTTTCTGACCACAGTGCAGTAAGATTAGATCTCAATTACAGGAAAAAAATTGTTAAAACTTCAAACATATGGAGGCTAAATAACACGCTTCTGAATAACCAACAAATCATAGAAGACATCAAAAAAGAAATCAAAATATGCATAGAAATGAATGAAAATGAAAACACAACAACCCAAAACCTATGGGACACTGTAAAAGCAGTGCTAAGGGGAAGGTTCATAGCATTACAGGCTTACCTCCAAAGAACAAGAAAAAAAACCAAATTAAATAACCTAACTCTACACCTAAAGCCAAATTAGAGAAGAAGAAAGAAGCGAACCCCAGGTGTTAGCAGAAGAAAAGAAATCTTAAAAATCAGGGCAGAAATAAATGCAAAAGAAACTAAAGAGACCATAGCAAAAATCAACAAAGCTAAAAGCTGTTTTTTTGAAAAAATAAACAAAATTGACAAACCATTAGCAAGACTCATTAAGAAACAAAGAGAGAAGAACCAAATTGACAAAATTAGAAATGAAAATGGAGAGATCACAACAGACAACACTGAAATACAAAGGATCATAAGAGACTACTACCAGCAGCTCTATGCCAATAAAAATGGACAACTTGGATGAAATGGACAAATTCTTAGAAAAGTATAACCTTCCAAAACTGAACCAGGAAGAAATAGAAGATCTTAACAGACCCATCACAAGCAAGGAAATGGAAACTGTAATCAAAAATCTTCCAGCAAACAAAAGCCCAGGACCAGATGGCTTCACAGCTGAATTCTACCAAAAATTTAGAGAAGAGCTAACAGCTATCTTACTCAAACTCTTCCAGAAAATTGCAGAGGAAGGTAAACTTCCAAACTCATTCTATGAGGCCAACCATCACCCTAATTCCAAAACCAGACCAAAATGCCAACAAAAAAAAGAAAAACTACAGGCCAATATCACTGATGAACATAGATGCAAAAATCCTTAACAAAATTCTAGCAAACAGAATCCAAAACAACATATTAAAAAAATCCATACACCATGACCAAGTGGGCTTTATCCCAGGAATGCAAGGATTCTTTAATATCCGCAAATCAATCAATGTAATACACCACATTAACAAATTGAAAGATAAAAACCATATGATTATCTCAATAGATGCAGAGAAAGCCTTTGACAAAATTCAACACTCATTTATGATTAAAACTCTCCAAAAAGCAGGAATAGAAGGAACATACCTCAACATAATAAAAGCTATATATGACAAACCCACAGCAAGCATCACCCTCAATGGTGAAAAATTGAAAGCATTTCCCCTGAAATCAGGAACAAGACAAGGGTGCCCACTCTAACCACTACTATTCAACATAGTGTTGGAAGTTTTGGCCACAGCAATCAGAGCAGAAAAAGAAGTAAAAGGAATCCAGATAGAAAAAGAAGAAGTGAAACTCTCACTGTTTGCAGATGACATGATCCTCTACATAGAAAACCCTAAAGACTCTACCAGAAAATTACTAGAGCTAATCAATGAATATAGTAAAGTTGCAGGATATAAAATTAACACACAGAAATCCCTTGCATTCCTATATACTAACAATGAAAAAACAGAAAGAGAAATTAAGGAACCAATACCATTCACCATTGCAACAAAAAGAATAAAATACTTAGGAGTATATCTACCTAAAGAAACAAAAGACCTATACATAGAAAACTATAAAACACTGATGAAAGAAATCAAAGCGGACACAAACAGATGGAGAAACATACCGTGTTCATGGATTGGAAGAATCAATATTGTCAAAATGGCTATTCTACCCAAAGCAGTCTATAGATTCAATGCAATCCCTATCAAGCTACCAACGGTATTTTTCACAGAACTAGAACAAATAATTTCACAATTTGTATGGAAATACAAAAAAACCTTGAATAGCCAAAGTAATCTTGAGAAAGAAGAATGGAACTGGAGGAATCAACCTGCCTGACTTCAGCCTCTACTACAAAGCCACAGTCATCAAGACAGTATGGTACTGGCACAAAGACAGAAATATAGATCAATGGAACAGAATAGAAAGCCCAG